>NC_054474.1:114737474-114747474 GCF_017639515.1 Carcharodon carcharias | reverse complement strand
CACACATAGACACCAACAAGCAGGTCCACACACACACACACACACCAGCAGGCAGGTGTACACACTCATACCCGCAGGCAGGTGTACACGCGCACACACACACACAAACACCAACACACACGCAGGCAGCTCCACAAACACAAACACACCTACAAGTAGGTCCACACATAGACACCCTTAGGCAGGTCCACACACACACACACACACCCACACACCCACAAGCAGGTCCACACACACATCCGCCGGCAAGTCCACACACACACACACACGCACACGCAGGTCCACACACACACCTGCAGGCAGGTCTACACATACACACGCAGGCAGGTCCACAAACACACAGACACGTAGTCAGGTCCACACACACGCACACACGCAGGCAGGTCCACACACACACACAACCGCAGGCAGTTCCACAGACACACACCCGCAGGCAGGTCCACAGACACACACACACACACACACACACACACCCCGGAGGCAGGTTCACATACACACACACACAGTTCCACAGACACACACATGCACAGGCAGCTTCACACACACACACACACACACGCAGGCAGGTCCAAGTGTATGCACACCCGCAGACAGACTAATGTGCTCCATGACAGATCTACATGCACGCGTATCCAGGCAGATCCACCCGTACCCAAATCGCGTGCACCCGCAGGCAGGTCCACACACACACACACACACACACACACAGAGGCATGTCCACACACACACACACACACACACACACACACCCACCACAGGCAGGTCCACACACACACACACCCAACACCGCAGGCAGGACCACGTGCACACACACATCCGCAGTCAGGTCCACACAGACACACACGCACACCGGCAGGCAGGTCCACACACACACACGCCTGCAGGCAGGTCCACACACACGCCTGCAGGCAGGTCCACACACACGCCCGCAGGCAAGTCCACACACACACACCCGCGGGCAGGTCCACACACACACACAACTGCAGGCAGGACCATTCACACACACAGGTAGCGCCACACACTCAAACACCCCCGCAAGCAGGTCCAAACACACACACACAGACACACACACACGCAGGCAGGCCCACAAACAGACACACACACACGCAGGCAGGTCCACACACACACACGCAGGCAGGTCCACACACACACACACAGGTAGGTCCACACATAGACACCCACAGGCAGGTCCACACTCACACTCCCGCAGGCAGGTGTACTCACACATACCCGCAGGCAGGTGTACATACACTCACACATACACACACGCAGGCAGGTCCACAAACACGCACACACCCACAGGCAGGTCCACACACACACGCACACACCCAGGTCCACACACACGCCTAGAGGCAGGTCCATACACACGCCTGCAGGCATGTCCACACATGCACACGCACACACCTGCAAGCAGGTCCACACGCACGCACACACACACACACACACACACACCCGCAGGCAGGTCCACAGACACACAACCAGACACAAACACGCACAGGCAGGTTCACATACACACAACCAGACACACACATGCACAGGCAGCTTCACACACACACACACACACACACACACACACACACACACACACACACACACGCAAACGCAGGCAAGTCCAAGTGTATGCACACCCACAGACAGACCAATGCGCTCCATGACAGATCTACATGCACACGTATCCAGACAGATCAACCCGCACCCAAATCGCGTGCACCCGCAGGCAGGTCCACCACACACACAACCAGACACACACGCAAAGGCCGATTTACACACACACACGCAGGCAGGTCCAAGTGTATGCACACCCACAGACAGACTAATGCGCTGCATGACAGATCTACATGCACGCGTATCCAGACGGATCCACCCGCACCCAAATCGCGTGCACCCGCAGGCAGGCACACACACACACACACACACACACACACACACACGTAGGCAGGTACACACACACACAAACAGACACACACGCACAGGCAGGTTCACACACATACACACACACACGCACAGGCAGGTTCACACACCCACCGCAGGCAGGTCCCCACACACACACAGACCCGCAGTCAGGTCCCCACACACACACACCCGCAGCAGGTCCACACACAAACACACACACCTACAGGCAGGTCCACACAGACACGCAGTCAGGTCCACACACACAAACATACACACACACACACACACACACACACACACGCACTCACGCAGGTCCACTCACACACATGCAGGTAGGTCCACACATAGACACCCACAGGCAAGTCCACACTCACACTCCTGCAGGCAGGTGTACTCACACATACCCGCAGGCAGGTGTACATACACTCACACAAACACACACGCAGGCAGGTCCACAAACACACACACCCACAGGCAGGTCCACACACACATATCCGCAGGCAGGTCCACGCACACACACACACGCACACACCCAGGTCCACACACACGCCCGCAGGCAGGTCCACACATGCACACACACACACACACACACACACACACACCACACACACACATATACATACACAGGCAGGTCCACACACACACACACACATGCAGGCAGGTCCACACATTGACACCAACAAGCAGGTCCACACACACACACACCCGCAGGCAGGTGTACACACTCATACCCGCAGGCAGGTGTACACACACACACAAACACAAACACACACGCAGGCAGCTCCACAAACACAAACACACCTACAAGTAGGTCCACACATAGACACCCTTAGGCAGGTCCACACACACACACACACACACAGGCAGGTTCACACACCCACCGCAGGCAGGTCCCCACACACACACAGACCCGCAGTCACGTCCCCACACACACACACCCGCAGCAGGTCCACACACAAACACACACACCTACAGGCAGGTCCACACAGACACGCAGTCAGGTCCACACACACAAACATACACACACACACACACACACACACACACGCACTCACGCAGGTCCACTCACACACAGCAGGTAGGTCCACACATAGACACCCACAGGCAAGTCCACACTCACACTCCTGCAGGCAGGTGTACTCACACATACCCGCAGGCAGGTGTACATACACTCACACAAACACACACGCAGGCAGGTCCACAAACACACACACCCACAGGCAGGTCCACACACACATATCCACAGGCAGGTCCACGCACACACACATACGCACACACCCAGGTCCACACACACGCCCGCAGGCAGGTCCACACATGCACACATGCACACACACACACACACACACACACACACACACATACATACACAGGCAGGTCCACACACACACACACGCTGGCAGGTCCACACATTGACACCAACAAGCAGGTCCACACACACACACACCCGCAGGCAGGTGTACACACTCATACCCGCAGGCAGGTGTACACACACACACAAACACAAACACACACGCAGGCAGCTCCACAAACACAAACACACCTACAAGTAGGTCCACACATAGACACCCTTAGGCAGGTCCACACACACACACACACACACACACACACACACACACCCACAAGCAGGTCCACACACACACACCCGCCGGCAAGTCCACACACACGCACACGCAGAGGCAGGTCCACACACACACCTGCAGGCAGGTCTACACATAAACACGCAGGCACACAAACACACAGACACGTAGTCAGGTCTACACACACACACACACACACACACACACACACACACACACACACACACACACACAGAGGCAGGTCCACACACACACCCGCAAGCAGGTCCACACACACACCTGCAGGCAGGTCCACACACACGCACACACGCAGGCAGGTCCACACACACACACAACCGCAGGCAGGTCCACAGACACACACCTGCAGGCAGGTCCATAGACACACACACACACACACACACGCACACACACAAACCCCGGAGGCAGGTTCACATACACACACACACGCAGGCAGGCCCAAGTGTATGCACACCCACAGACAGTCTAATGTGCTCCATGACAGATCTACATGCACGCGTATCCAGGCAGATCCACACGTACCCAAATCGCGTGCACCCGCAGGCAGGTCCACACACACACACACACACACACACACACACACGCACAGACACACACAGGCATGTCCACACACATACACACACACCCACCGCAGGCAGGTCCACACACGCACACACACACACACCCAACACCGCAGGCAGCACCACGCGCACGCACACATCCGCAGTCAGGTCCACACAGACACACACGCACACCCGCAGGCAGGTCCACTCACACACACACGCCTGCAGGCAGGTCCACACACACACCCGCGGGCAGGTCCACACACACACACACCTGCAGGCAGGACCACTCACACACACAGGTAGGTCCACACACTCACACACCCCCGCAAGCAGGTCCAAACACACACACAGACACACACACACGCAGGCAGGCCCACAAACATACACACACACACGCAGGCAGGTCCACACACACACACACAGGTAGGTCCACACATAGACACCCACAGGCAGGTCCACACTCACACTCCCGCAGGCAGGTGCACTCACACATACCCGCAGGCAGGTGTACATACACTCACACATACACACACGCAGGCAGGTCCACAAACACGCACACTCCCACAGGCAGGTCCACACACACACGCACACACCCAGGTCCACACACACGCCTAGAGGCAGGTCCACACACACGCCTGCGGGCATGTCCACGCATGCACACGCACACACCTGCAAGCAGGTCCACACGCACGCACACACACACACACACACACACCCGCAGGCAGGTCCACAGACACGCAACCAGACACAAACACGCACAGGCAGGTTCACATACACACAACCAGACACACACATGCACAGGCAGCTTCACACACACACACACACGCAAACGCAGGCAAGTCCAAGTGTATGCACACCCACAGACAGACCAATGCGCTCCATGACAGATCTACATGCACACGTATCCAGACAGATCCACCCGCACCCAAATCGCGTGCACCCGCAGGCAGGTCCACCACACACACAACCAGACACACACGCAAAGGCCGATTTACACACACACACGCAGGCAGGTCCAAGTGTATGCACACCCACAGACAGACTAATGCGCTGCATGACAGATCTACATGCACGCGTATCCAGACGGATCCACCCGCACCCAAATCGCGTGCACCCGCAGGCAGGCACACACACACACACACGTAGGCAGGTACACACACACACAAACAGACACACACGCACAGGCAGGTTCACACACATACACACACACACGCACAGGCAGGTTCACACACCCACTGCAGGCAGGTCCCCACACACACACAGACCCGCAGTCAGGTCCCCACACACACACACCCGCAGCAGGTCCACACACAAACACACACACCTACAGGCAGGTCCACACAGACACGCAGTCAGGTCCACACACACAAACATACACACACACACACACACACACACACACACACGCACTCACGCAGGTTCACTCACACACATGCAGGTAGGTCCACACATAGACACCCACAGGCAAGTCCACACTCACACTCCTGCAGGCAGGTGTACTCACACATACCCGCAGGCAGGTGTACATACACTCACACAAACACACACGCAGGCAGGTCCACAAACACACACACCCACAGGCAGGTCCACACACACATATCCGCAGGCAGGTCCACGCACACACACACACGCACACACCCAGGTCCACACACACGCCCGCAGGCAGGTCCACACATGCACACACACACACACACACACACACACACACACACACACACACACCACACACACACATATACATACACAGGCAGGTCCACACACACACACACACGCAGGCAGGTCCACACATTGACACCAACAAGCAGGTCCACACACACACACACCCGCAGGCAGGTGTACACACTCATACCCGCAGGCAGGTGTACACACACACACAAACACACACGCAGGCAGCTCCACAAACACAAACACACCTACAAGTAGGTCCACACATAGACACCCTTAGGCAGGTCCACACACACACACACACACACAGGCAGGTTCACACACCCACCGCAGGCAGGTCCCCACACACACACAGACCCGCAGTCACGTCCCCACACACACACACCCGCAGCAGGTCCACACACAAACACACACACCTACAGGCAGGTCCACACAGACACGCAGTCAGGTCCACACACACAAACATACACACACACACACACACACGCACTCACGCAGGTCCACTCACACACAGCAGGTAGGTCCACACATAGACACCCACAGGCAAGTCCACACTCACACTCCTGCAGGCAGGTGTACTCACACATACCCGCAGGCAGGTGTACATACACTCACACAAACACACACGCAGGCAGGTCCACAAACACACACACCCACAGGCAGGTCCACACACACATATCCACAGGCAGGTCCACGCACACACACATACGCACACACCCAGGTCCACACACACGCCCGCAGGCAGGTCCACACATGCACACATGCACACACACACACACACACACACACACACATACATACACAGGCAGGTCCACACACACACACACGCTGGCAGGTCCACACATTGACACCAACAAGCAGGTCCACACACACACACACCCGCAGGCAGGTGTACACACTCATACCCGCAGGCAGGTGTACACACACACACAAACACAAACACACACGCAGGCAGCTCCACAAACACAAACACACCTACAAGTAGGTCCACACATAGACACCCTTAGGCAGGTCCACACACACACACACACACACACACACACACACACACACACACACACACACCTGCAGGTGGGTCCACACACACACACACACACACACACACACCCACAAGCAGGTCCACACACACACACCCGCCGGCAAGTCCACACACACGCACACGCAGAGGCAGGTCCACACACACACCTGCAGGCAGGTCTACACATAAACACGCAGGCACACAAACACACAGACACGTAGTCAGGTCTACACACACACACACACACACACACACACACACACACACACACACACACACAGAGGCAGGTCCACACACACACCCGCAAGCAGGTCCACACACACGCACACACGCAGGCAGGTCCACACACACACACAACCGCAGGCAGGTCCACAGACACACACCTGCAGGCAGATCCATAGACACACACACACACACACGCACACACACAAACCCCGGAGGCAGGTTCACATACATACACACACACACACACACACACACGCAGGCAGGCCCAAGTGTATGCACACCCACAGACAGTCTAATGTGCTCCATGACAGATCTACATGCACGCGTATCCAGGCAGATCCACACGTACCCAAATCGCGTGCACCCGCAGGCAGGTCCACACACACACACACACACACACACACGCACAGACACACACAGGCATGTCCACACACATACACACACACCCACCACAGGCAGGTCCACACACACACACACACACCCAACACCGCAGGCAGCACCACGCGCACACACACATCCGCAGTCAGGTCCACACAGACACACACGCACACCCGCAGGCAGGTCCACTCACACACACACGCCTGCAGGCAGGTCCACACACACACCCGCGGGCAGGTCCACACACACACACACCTGCAGGCACGACCACTCACACACACAGGTAGGTCCACACACTCACACACCCCCGCAAGCAGGTCCAAACACACACACAGACACACACACACGCAGGCAGGCCCACAAACATACACACACACACTCAGGCAGGTCCACACACACACACACAGGTAGGTCCACACATAGACACCCACAGGCAGGTCCACACTCACACTCCCGCAGGCAGGTGCACTCACACATACCCGCAGGCAGGTGTACATACACTCACACATACACACACGCAGGCAGGTCCACAAACACGCACACTCCCACAGGCAGGTCCACACACACACGCACACACCCAGGTCCACACACACGCCTAGAGGCAGGTCCACACACACGCCTGCGGGCATGTCCACGCATGCACACGCACACACCTGCAAGCAGGTCCACACGCACGCACACACACACACACACCCGCAGGCAGGTCCACAGACACACAACCAGACACAAACACGCACAGGCAGGTTCACATACACACAACCAGACACACACATGCACAGGCAGCTTCACACACACACACACACGCAAACGCAGGCAAGTCCAAGTGTATGCACACCCACAGACAGACCAATGCGCTCCATGACAGATCTACATGCACATGTATCCAGACAGATCCACCCGCACCCAAATCGCGTGCACCCGCAGGCAGGTCCACCACACACACAACCAGACACACACGCAAAGGCCGATTTACACACACACACGCAGGCAGGTCCAAGTGTATGCACACCCACAGACAGACTAATGCGCTGCATGACAGATCTACATGCACGCGTATCCAGACAGATCCACCCGCACCCAAATCGCGTGCACCCGCAGGCAGGTACATACACACACACACACACACACACACACACACACACACACACACGTAGGCAGGTACACACACACACAAACAGACACACACGCACAGGCAGGTTCACACACATACACACACCCACGCACAGGCAGGTTCACACACCCACCGCAGGCAGGTCCACACACACACACAGACCCGCAGTCAGGTCCCCACACACACACACCCGCAGCAGGTCCACACACACACACACACACACACACACACACACACACACGCAGGCAGGTCCACAAACGCACAGACACGTAGTCAGGTCCACACGCACACATGCAGGCAGGTCCACACACACACACGCGCAGGCAGGTCCACACACACCCACACACACACCCGCAGGCAGGTGTACACATAGACACCCGCAGGCAGGTCCACACATACACACAAACACACCTGCAGGTGGGTCCACACAAACACACACACACACGCACACACCCAGGTCCACACACACGCCCGCAGGCAGGTCCACACACACACACACACACACACACACACACACACACACACACACACACACACAGGCAGGTCCACAGACACACACCTGCAGGCAGGTCCACAGACACACAACCAGACACAAACACGCACAGGCAGGTTCTCACACACACACACACACACACACACACACATGCAGGCAGGTCAAAGTGTATGCACACCCACAGACAGACCAATGCGCTCCATGACAGATCTACATGCACGTGTATCCAGACAGACCCACCCGCACCCAAATCGCGTGCAACCGCGGGCAGGTACACACACACGCAGGCAGGTCCACACACGCACGCAGGCAGGTCCACACACACACACGCACGTAGGGAAGTTCACACACACACACACACACACACACACACATGCACAGGCAGGTTCTCACACACACACACACACGCAGGCAGGTCCACACATAGACACCAACAAGTAGGTCCACACACACACACACCAGCAGGCAGGTGTACACACTCATACCCGCAGGCAGGTGTACACGCGCACACACACACAAACACAAACACACACGCAGGCAGCTCCACAAACACAAACACACCTACAAGTAGGTCCACACATAGACACCCTTAGGCAGGTCCACACACACACACACACACACACACACACACACACACACACACACACACACACACACACACACCCACAAGCAGGTCCACACACACACACCCGCCGGCAAGTCCACACACACACACACACACACGCACACGCAGAGGCAGGTCCACACACACACCTGCAGGCAGGTCTACACATACACACGCAGGCAGGTCCACAAACACACAGACACGTAGTCAGGTCCACACACACGCACACACGCAGGCAGGTCCACACACACACACAACCGCAGGCAGTTCCACACACACACACACACACACACACACACACAGAGGCATGTCCACACACACACACACACACACCCACCACAGGCAGGTCCACACACAGACACACCCAACACCGCAGGCAGGACCACGCGCACACACACATCCGCAGTCCGGTCCACACAGACACACACGCACACCCGCAGGCAGGTCCATTCACACACACACGCCTGCAGGCA
>NC_054474.1:114719974-114722474 GCF_017639515.1 Carcharodon carcharias | reverse complement strand
ACAGACACGCAGTCAGGTCCACACACGCACACGCAGGCAGGTCCACACACACACACACACACACACACACACACACACACACACACACACACACACACACACACACACACGCAGGCAGGCAGGTCCACACATAGACACCAACATGCAGGTCCACACACACAAACACACGCAGGCAGCTCCACAAACACAAACACACCTACAAGTAGGTCCCCACATAGACACCCTTAGGCAGGTCCACACACACACACATACACACACCTGCAGTTTGGTACACACACACACACACACACACACACACACACCACCCCCCACCCCACCTCCCGCAGGCAGGTCCACACACCCACACCCACAAGCAGGTCCACACACACACACCCGCCGGCAAGTCCACACACACGCACACGCAGAGGCAGGTCCACACACACACCTGCAGGCAGGTCTACGCATACACACGCAGGCAGGTCCACAAACACACAGACACGTGGTCAGTTCCACACACACGCACACACGCAGGCAGGTCCAAGTGTATGCACACCCACAGACAGACTAATGTGCTCCTTGACAGATCTACATGCACGCGTATCCAGGCAGATCCACCCGTACCCAAATCGCGTGCACCCGCAGGCAGGTCCACTCACACACACACAGAGGCATGTCCACACACATACACACACACCCACCGCAGGCAGGTCCACACACACACACACACACCCAACACCGCAGGCAGGACCACGCGCACACACACATCCGCAGTCAGGTCCACACATGCACACCCGCAGGCAGGTCCACTCACACACACACGCCTGCAGGCAGGTCCACACACACGCCCGCAGGCAGGTCCACACACACGCCCGCAGGCAGGTCCAACAACACACACGCGGGCAGGTCCACACACACACACACCTGCAGGCAGGACCACTCACACACACAGGTAGGTCCACACACTCACACACCCCCGCAAGCAGGTCCAAACACACACACACAGACACACACACACGCAGGCAGGCCCACAAACATACACACACACACGCAGGCAGGTCCACACACACACACACAGGTAGGTCCACACATAGACACCCACAGGCAGGTCCACACTCACACTCCCGCAGGCAGGTGTACATACACTCACACATACACACACGCAGGCAGGTCCACAAACACGCACACACCCACAGGCAGGTCCACACACACATACCCAGGTCCACACACACGCCTAGAGGCAGGTCCACACACACGCCTGCAGGCATGTCCACACATGCACACGCACACACCTGCAAGCAGGTCCAAACGCACGCACACACACACACACACACGCACACACCCAGGTCTACTCACACTCCCGCAGGCAGGTCTACACACACACACACGCAGGCAGGTCTACACACACACACGCAGGCAGGTCCACAAACACTCAGACACATAGTCAGGTCCACACTCACACATGCAGGCAGGTCCACACACACACACACACGCAGGCAGGCAGGTCCACACATAGACACCAACATGCAGGTCCACACACACACACACACCCACAGGCAGGTACACACACACACACACACACACACACACACACACGCACAAACACACACGCAGGCAGCTCCACAAACACAAACACACCTACAAGTAGGTCCCCACATAGACACCCTTAGGCAGGTCCACACACACACACATACACACACCTGCAGGTGTGTCCACACACACACACACACACACACACACACCACCCCCCACCCCACCTCCCGCAGGCAGGTCCACACACCCACACCCACAAGCAGGTCCACACACACACACCCGCCGGCAAGTCCACACACACGCACACGCAGAGGCAGGTCCACACACACACCTGCAGGCAGGTCTACGCATACACACGCAGGCAGGTCCACAAACACACAGACACGTAGTCAGCTCCACACACATGCACACACGCAGGCAGGTCCAAGTGTATGCACACCCACAGACAGACTAATGCGCTCCATGACAGATCTACATGCACGCGTGTCCAGACAGATCCACCCGCACTCAAATCACGTGCACCCGCAGGCAGGTACACACACACGCAGGCATGTCCACACACACACACGCACGGAGGCAGGTCCACACACACACACACACACTCACACACACACACACACACACACATGCACATACAGGTTCACACACACACACACACACACACACACACACACACACACACACACACACACAGGCAGGTTCACACACACACACGCAGGCATGTCAGGCAGGACCATGCACACACACAGACCCGCAGTCAGGTCCACACACACACACATTCGCAGTCAGGTCCACACACACACACACACACACACATCTGCAGTCAGGTCCACACACACACGCCCGCAGGCAGGTCCACACACACACGCCCGCAGGCATGTCCACACACACGCCGGCAGGCATGTCCACACACGCCCGCAGGCAGGTCCACACACACGCCCGCAGGCAGGTCTACACACACGCCCGCTGGCAGGTCCACACACACGCCCGC
>NC_054474.1:114704974-114714974 GCF_017639515.1 Carcharodon carcharias | reverse complement strand
ACCCAACACCGCAGGCAGGACCACGCGCACACACACATCCGCAGTCAGGTCCACACATGCACACCCGCAGGCAGGTCCACTCACACACACACGCCTGCAGGCAGGTCCACACACACGCCCGCAGGCAGGTCCACACACACGCCCGCAGGCAGGTCCAACAACACACACGCGGGCAGGTCCACACACACACACACCTGCAGGCAGGACCACTCACACACACAGGTAGGTCCACACACTCACACACCCCCGCAAGCAGGTCCAAACACACACACACAGACACACACACACGCAGGCAGGCCCACAAACATACACACACACACGCAGGCAGGTCCACACACACACACACAGGTAGGTCCACACATAGACACCCACAGGCAGGTCCACACTCACACTCCCGCAGGCAGGTGTACATACACTCACACATACACACACGCAGGCAGGTCCACAAACACGCACACACCCACAGGCAGGTCCACACACACATACCCAGGTCCACACACACGCCTAGAGGCAGGTCCACACACATGCCTGCAGGCATGTCCACACATGCACACGCACACACCTACAAGCAGGTCCAAACGCACGCACACACACACACACACACGCACACACCCAGGTCTACTCACACTCCCGCAGGCAGGTCTACACACACACACACGCAGGCAGGTCTACACACACACACGCAGGCAGGTCCACAAACACTCAGACACATAGTCAGGTCCACACTCACACATGCAGGCAGGTCCACACACACACACACACACGCAGGCAGGCAGGTCCACACATAGACACCAACATGCAGGTCCACACACACACACACAGCCACAGGCAGGTGTACACACACACACACACACACACACACACACACACACACACACACACACACACACACGCACAAACACACACGCAGGCAGCTCCACAAACACAAACACACCTACAAGTAGGTCCCCACATAGACACCCTTAGGCAGGTCCACACACACACACATACACACCACCCCCCACCCCACCTCCCGCAGGCAGGTCCACACACCCACACCCACAAGCAGGTCCACACACACACACCCGCCGGCAAGTCCACACACACGCACACGCAGAGGCAGGTCCACACACACACCTGCAGGCAGGTCTACGCATACACACGCAGGCAGGTCCACAAACACACAGACACGTAGTCAGCTCCACACACACGCACACACGCAGGCAGGTCCAAGTGTATGCACACCCACAGACAGACTAATGTGCTCCATGACAGATCTACATGCACGCGTGTCCAGACAGATCCACCCGCACCCAAATCACGTGCACCCGCAGGCAGGTACACACACACGCAGGCAGGTCCACACACACACACGCATGGAGGCAGGTCCACACACACACACACACACACACACACACACACACACACGCACAGGCAGGTTCACACACACACACACACACACGCACGCACGCACAGGCAGGTTTCACACACACACACGCAGGCATGTCCACACACATACACACACACCCACCGCAGGCAGGACCATGCACACACACTGACCCGCAGTCAGGTCCACACACACACACATTCGCAGTCAGGTCCACACACACACACACACACCCCCGCTGGCAGGTCCACACACACACACACACACATACATCCGCAGGCATGTCCACACACACGCCCGCAGGCACGTCCACACACACGCCCGCAGGCACGTCCACACACACGCCCGCAGGCACGTCCACACACACGCCCGCAGGCACGTCCACACACACGCCCGCAGGCACGTCCACACACACGCCCGCAGGCACGTCCACACACACGCCCGCAGGCATGTCCATACACACAGACGCCCGCAGGCAGGTCCACACACACCCACACGCCCGCAGGCAGGTCCAAACACGCCACACGCCCGCAGGCAGGTCCACACACACCCACACGCCCGCAGGCAGGTCCACACACACCCACACACACACACACATACACACACACAGGCAGGTCCACACACACACCCACACACACGCAGGCAGGTCCACACACACACCCACAGGCACGTCCACACTCACACTCCCGCAGGCAGATGTACTCACACATACCCGCAGGCAGGTGTACATACACTCACACAAACACACACGTAGGCAGGTCCACAAACACACACACCCACAAACACACACACCCACAAACACACACACACACACCCAGGTCCACACACACGCCCGCAGGCTGGTCCACACATGCACACGCACACACCTGCAAGCAGGTCCACACACACACACACACACACACACACACACATACACAGAGGCAGGTCCACACACACATCCGCAAGCAGTTCCACACGCACACCTGCAGGCAGGTTCACAAACACACAGACACGCAGTCAGGTCCACACACGCACACGCAGGCAGGTCCACACACACACACACACACACACACACACACACGCAGGCAGGCAGGTCCACACATAGACACCAACATGCAGGTCCACACACACAAACACACACGCAGGCAGCTCCACAAACACAAACACACCTACAAGTAGGTCCCCACATAGACACCCTTAGGCAGGTCCACACACACACACACATACACACACCTGCAGGTGGGTCCACACACACACACACACACACACACACACCACCCCCCACCCCACCTCCCGCAGGCAGGTCCACACACCCACACCCACAAGCAGGTCCACACACACACACCCGCCGGCAAGTCCACACACACGCACACGCAGAGGCAGGTCCACACACACACCTGCAGGCAGGTCTACGCATACACACGCAGGCAGGTCCACAAACACACAGACACGTGGTCAGCTCCACACACACGCACACACGCAGGCAGGTCCAAGTGTATGCACACCCACAGACAGACTAATGTGCTCCTTGACAGATCTACATGCACGCGTATCCAGGCAGATCCACCCGTACCCAAATCGCGTGCACCCGCAGGCAGGTCCACTCACACACACACAGAGGCATGTCCACACACATACACACACACCCACCGCAGGCAGGTCCACACACACACACACACACACCCAACACCGCAGGCAGGACCACGCGCACACACACATCCGCAGTCAGGTCCACACATGCACACCCGCAGGCAGGTCCACTCACACACACACGCCTGCAGGCAGGTCCACACACACGCCCGCAGGCAGGTCCACACACACGCCCGCAGGCAGGTCCAACAACACACACGCGGGCAGGTCCACACACACACACACCTGCAGGCAGGACCACTCACACACACAGGTAGGTCCACACACTCACACACCCCCGCAAGCAGGTCCAAACACACACACACAGACACACACACACGCAGGCAGGCCCACAAACATACACACACACACGCAGGCAGGTCCACACACACACACACAGGTAGGTCCACACATAGACACCCACAGGCAGGTCCACACTCACACTCCCGCAGGCAGGTGTACATACACTCACACATACACACACGCAGGCAGGTCCACAAACACGCACACACCCACAGGCAGGTCCACACACACATACCCAGGTCCACACACACGCCTAGAGGCAGGTCCACACACACGCCTGCAGGCATGTCCACACATGCACACGCACACACCTGCAAGCAGGTCCAAACGCACGCACACACACACACACACACGCACACACCCAGGTCTACTCACACTCCCGCAGGCAGGTCTACACACACACACACGCAGGCAGGTCTACACACACACACGCAGGCAGGTCCACAAACACTCAGACACATAGTCAGGTCCACACTCACACATGCAGGCAGGTCCACACACACACACACACACGCAGGCAGGCAGGTCCACACATAGACACCAACATGCAGGTCCACACAAACACACACACCCACAGGCAGGTACACACACACACACACACACACACACACGCACAAACACACACGCAGGCAGCTCCACAAACACAAACACACCTACAAGTAGGTCCCCACATAGACACCCTTAGGCAGGTCCACACACACACACATACACACACCTGCAGGTGTGTCCACACACACACACACACACACACACACACACCACCCCCCACCCCACCTCCCGCAGGCAGGTCCACACACCCACACCCACAAGCAGGTCCACACACACACACCCGCCGGCAAGTCCACACACACGCACACGCAGAGGCAGGTCCACACACACACCTGCAGGCAGGTCTACGCATACACACGCAGGCAGGTCCACAAACACACAGACACGTAGTCAGCTCCACACACATGCACACACGCAGGCAGGTCCAAGTGTATGCACACCCACAGACAGACTAATGCGCTCCATGACAGATCTACATGCACGCGTGTCCAGACAGATCCACCCGCACTCAAATCACGTGCACCCGCAGGCAGGTACACACACACGCAGGCATGTCCACACACACACACGCACGGAGGCAGGTCCACACACACACACACACACTCACACACACACACACACACACACATGCACATACAGGTTCACACACACACACACACACACACACACACACACACACACACACACACACACACACACACACACGCACGCACGCACAGGCAGGTTCACACACACACACGCAGGCATGTCAGGCAGGACCATGCACACACACAGACCCGCAGGCAGGTCCACACACACACACATTCGCAGTCAGGTCCACACACACACACACACACACACACATCTGCAGTCAGGTCCACACACACACGCCCGCAGGCAGGTCCACACACACACGCCCGCAGGCATGTCCACACACACGCCTGCAGGCATGTCCACACACGCCCGCAGGCAGGTCCACACACACGCCCGCAGTCAGGTCCACACACACGCCCGCTGGCAGGTCCACACACACGCCCGCAGGCATGTCCACACACACGCCCGCAGGCACGTCCACACACACGCCCGCAGGCACGTCCACACACACGCCCGCAGGCACGTCCATACACACACACGCCCGCAGGTAGGTCCACACACACCCACACGCCCGCAGGCAGGTCCACACACACCCACACGCCCGCCGGCAGGTCCACACACACCCACACGCACGCAGGCAGGTCCACACACACACCCACAGGCAGGTCCACACTCACACTCCCGCAGGCAGATGTACTCACACATACCCGCAGGCAGGTGTACATACACTCACACAGACCCACACGCAGGCAGGTCCACAAACACACACACCCACAAACACACACACACACACCCAGGTCCACACACACGCCCGCAGGCTGGTCCACACATGCACACGCACACACCTGCAAGCAGGTCCACACACACACACACACACACACACACACACACACACACACACACACACACACACGCAGGCAGGCAGGTCCACACATAGACACCAACATGCAGGTCCACACACACAAACACACACGCAGGCAGCTCCACAAACACAAACACACCTACAAGTAGGTCCCCACATAGACACCCTTAGGCAGGTCCACACACACACACATACACACACCTGCAGGTGGGTCCACACACACACACACACACACACACACACCACCCCCCACCCCACCTCCCGCAGGCAGGTCCACACACCCACACCCACAAGCAGGTCCACACACACACACCCGCCGGCAAGTCCACACACTCGCACACGCAGAGGCAGGTCCACACACACACCTGCAGGCAGGTCTACGCATACACACGCAGGCAGGTCCACAAACACACAGACACGTGGTCAGTTCCACACACACGCACACACGCAGGCAGGTCCAAGTGTATGCACACCCACAGACAGACTAATGTGCTCCTTGACAGATCTACATGCACGCGTATCCAGGCAGATCCACCCGTACCCAAATCGCGTGCACCCGCAGGCAGGTCCACTCACACACACACAGAGGCATGTCCACACACATACACACACACCCACCGCAGGCAGGTCCACACACACACACACACACACCCAACACCGCAGGCAGGACCACGCGCACACACACATCCGCAGTCAGGTCCACACATGCACACCTGCAGGCAGGTCCGCTCACACACACACGCCTGCAGGCAGGTCCACACACACGCCCGCAGGCAGGTCCACACACACGCCCGCAGGCAGGTCCAACAACACACACGCGGGCAGGTCCACACGCACACACACCTGCAGGCAGGACCACTCACACACACAGGTAGGTCCACACACTCACACACCCCCGCAAGCAGGTCCAAACACACACACACAGACACACACACACGCAGGCAGGCCCACAAACATACACACACACACGCAGGCAGGTCCACACACACACACACAGGTAGGTCCACACATAGACACCCACAGGCAGGTCCACACTCACACTCCCGCAGGCAGGTGTACATACACTCACACATACACACACGCAGGCAGGTCCACAAACACGCACACACCCACAGGCAGGTCCACACACACATATCCAGGTCCACACACACGCCTAGAGGCAGGTCCACACACACGCCTGCAGGCATGTCCACACATGCACACGCACACACCTGCAAGCAGGTCCAAACGCACGCACACACACACACACACACGCACACACCCAGGTCTACTCACACTCCCGCAGGCAGGTCTACACACACACACACGCAGGCAGGTCTACACACACACACGCAGGCAGGTCCACAAACACTCAGACACATAGTCAGGTCCACACTCACACATGCAGGCAGGTCCACACACACACACACACACACACGCAGGCAGGCAGGTCCACACATAGACACCAACATGCAGGTCCACACACACACACAGCCACAGGCAGGTGTACACACACACACACACACACACACACACACACGCACAAACACACACGCAGGCAGCTCCACAAACACAAACACACCTACAAGTAGGTCCCCACATAGACACCCTTAGGCAGGTCCACACACACACACATACACACACCTGCAGGTGGGTCCACACACACACACACACACACACCACCCCCCACCCCACCACCCGCAGGCAGGTCCACACACCCACACCCACAAGCAGGTCCACACACACACACCCGCCGGCAAGTCCACACACACGCACACGCAGAGGCAGGTCCACACACACACCTGCAGCTGGTCTACGCATACACACGCAGGCAGGTCCACAAACACACAGACACGTAGTCAACTCCACACACACGCACACACGCAGGCAGGTCCAAGTGTATGCACACCCACAGACAGACTAATGCGCTCCATGACAGATCTACATGCACGCGTGTCCAGACAGATCCACCCGCACTCAAATCACGTGCACCCGCAGGCAGGTACACACACACGCAGGCAGGTCCACACACACACACGCACGGAGGCAGGTCCACACACACACACACACACACTCACACACACACACACACACACATGCACATACAGGTTCACACACACACACACACACACACGCACGCACACACAGGCAGGTTCACACACACACACGCAGGCATGTCAGGCAGGACCATGCACACACACAGACCCGCAGTCAGGTCCACACACACACACATTCGCAGTCAGGTCCACACACACACACACACACACACACACACACATCTGCAGTCAGGTCCACACACACACGCCCGCAGGCAGGTCCACACACACACGCCCGCAGGCATGTCCACACACACGCCTGCAGGCATGTCCACACACGCCCGCAGGCAGGTCCACACACACGCCCGCAGGCAGGTCCACACACACGCCCGCAGGCAGGTCCACACACACGCCCGCTGGCAGGTCCACACACACGCCCGCAGGCATGTCCACACACACGCCCGCAGGCATGTCCACACACACGCCCGCAGGCATGTCCACACACACGCCCGCAGGCACGTCCACACACACGGCCGCAGGCACGTCCACACACACGCCCGCAGGCATGTCCATACACACACACACGCCCGCAGGTAGGTCCACACACACCCACACGCCCGCAGGCAGGTCCACACACACCCACACGCCCGCAGGCAGGTCCACACACACCCACACGCACGCAGGCAGGTCCACACACACACCCACAGGCAGGTCCACACTCACACTCCCGCAGGCAGATGTACTCACACATACCCGCAGGCAGGTGTACATACACTCACACAGACCCACACGCAGGCAGGTCCACAAACACACACACCCACAAACACACACACACACACCCAGGTCCACACACACGCCCGCAGGCTGGTCCACACATGCACACGCACACACCTGCAAGCAGGTCCACACACACACACACACACACACACACACACACACACACACACACACGCAGGCAGGCAGGTCCACACATAGACACCAACATGCAGGTCCACACACACAAACACACGCAGGCAGCTCCACAAACACAAACACACCTACAAGTAGGTCCCCACATAGACACCCTTAGGCAGGTCCACACACACACACATACACACACCTGCAGGTGGGTCCACACACACACACACACACACACACACACACCACCCCCCACCCCACCTCCCGCAGGCAGGTCCACACACCCACACCCACAAGCAGGTCCACACACACACACCCGCCGGCAAGTCCACACACACGCACACGCAGAGGCAGGTCCACACACACACCTGCAGGCAGGTCTACGCATACACACGCAGGCAGGTCCACAAACACACAGACACGTAGTCAGCTCCACACACACGCACACACGCAGGCAGGTCCAAGTGTATGCACACCCACAGACAGACTAATGTGCTCCATGACAGATCTACATGCACGCGTGTCCAGACAGATCCACCCGCACCCAAATCACGTGCACCCGCAGGCAGGTCCACTCACACACACACAGAGGCATGTCCACACACATACACACACACCCACCGCAGGCAGGTCCACACACACACACACACACCCAACACCGCAGGCAGGACCACGCGCACACACACATCCGCAGTCAGGTCCACACATGCACACCCGCAGGCAGGTCCACTCACACACACACGCCTGCAGGCAGGTCCACACACACGCCCGCAGGCAGGTCCACACACACGCCCGCAGGCAGGTCCAACAACACACACGCGGGCAGGTCCACACACACACACACCTGCAGGCAGGACCACTCACACACACAGGTAGGTCCACACACTCACACACCCCCGCAAGCAGGTCCAAACACACACACACACAGACACACACACACGCAGGCGGGCCCACAAACATACACACACACACGCAGGTAGGTCCACACACACACACACAGGTAGGTCCACACATAGACACCCACAGGCAGGTCCACACTCACACTCCCGCAGGCAGGTGTACATACACTCACACATACACACACGCAGGCAGGTCCACAAACACGCACACACCCACAGGCAGGTCCACACACACATACCCAGGTCCACACACACGCCTAGAGGCAGGTCCACACACATGCCTGCAGGCATGTCCACACATGCACACGCACACACCTACAAGCAGGTCCAAACGCACGCACACACACACACACACACGCACACACCCAGGTCTACTCACACTCCCGCAGGCAGGTCTACACACACACACACGCAGGCAGGTCTACACACACACACGCAGGCAGGTCCACAAACACTCAGACACATAGTCAGGTCCACACTCACACATGCAGGCAGGTCCACACACACACACACACGCAGGCAGGCAGGTCCACACATAGACACCAACATGCAGGTCCACACACACACACACAGCCACACCACCCCCCACCCCACCTCCCGCAGGCAGGTCCACACACCCACACCCACAAGCAGGTCCACACACACACACCCGCCGGCAAGTCCACACACACGCACACGCAGAGGCAGGTCCACACACACACCTGCAGGCAGGTCTACGCATACACACGCAGGCAGGTCCACAAACACACAGACACGTAGTCAGCTCCACACACACGCACACACGCAGGCAGGTCCAAGTGTATGCACACCCACAGACAGACTAATGTGCTCCATGACAGATCTACATGCACGCGTGTCCAGACAGATCCACCCGCACTCAAATCACGTGCACCCGCAGGCAGGTACACACACACGCAGGCAGGTCCAC